>NW_027422949.1:0-41461 GCF_048934315.1 Petromyzon marinus | reverse complement strand
CTATACGACATGGCCACCAGCACAATGTCCCCCATGCAATATGGCTGACTTGGAAGTCACCTATACAATACAACCAGCACAATGTCCCCCATGCAATATGGCTGACTTGGAAGTCACCTATACAATACAACCAGCACAATGTCCCCCATGCAATATGGCTGATTTGGAAGTCACCTATACAACACAACCAGCACAATGTCCCCCATGCAATATGGCTGACTTGGAAGTCACCTATACAATACAACCAGCACAATGTCCCAAATGCAATATGGCTGACTTGGAAGTCACCTATAGAACATGGCCACCAGCACAATGTCCCCCATGCAATATGGCTGACTTGGAAGTCACCTATACAACATGGCAACCAGCACAATGTCCCCCATGCAATATGGCTGACTTGGAAGTCACCTATACAATACAACCAGCACAATGTCCCCCAAGCAATATGGCTGACTTGGAAGTCACCTATACAAGACAACCAGCACAATGTCCCCCATGCAATATGGCTGACTTGGAAGTCACCTATACAATACAACCAGCACAATGTCCCCCATGCAATATGGCTGATTTGGAAGTCACCTATACAACACAACCAGCACAATGTCCCCCATGCAATATGTCTGACTTGGAAGTCACCTATACAATACAACCAGCACAATGTCCCAAATGCAATATGGCTGACTTGGAAGTCACCTATAGAACATGGCCACCAGCACAATGTCCCCCATGCAATATGGCTGACTTGGAAGTCACCTATACAACATGGCAACCAGCACAATGTCCCCCATGCAATATGGCTGACTTGGAAGTCACCTATACAATACAACCAGCACAATGTCCCCCAAGCAATATGGCTGACTTGGAAGTCACCTATACAAGACAACCAGCACAATGTCCCCCATGCAATATGGCTGACTTGGAAGTCACCTATACAATACAACCAGCACAATGTCCCCCATGCAATATGGCTGACTTGGAAGTCACCTATACAATACAACCAGCACAATGTCCCCCATGCAATATGGCTGATTTGGAAGTCACCTATACAACACATCCAGCACAATGTCCCCCATGCAATATGGCTGACTTGGAAGTCACCTATACAAGACAACCAGCACAATGTCCCAAATGCAATATGGCTGACTTGGAAGTCACCTATAGAACATGGCCACCAGCACAATGTCCCCCATGGAATATGGCTGACTTGGAAGTCACCTATACAACATGGCAACCAGCACAATGTCCCCCATGCAATATGGCTGACTTGGAAGTCACCTATACAATACAACCAGCACAATGTCCCCCAAGCAATATGGCTGACTTGGAAGTCACCTATACAAGACCACCAGCACAATGTCCCCCATGCAATATGGCTGACTTGGAAGTCACCTATAGGACATGGCCACCAGCACAATGTCCCCCATGCAATATGGCTGAATTGGAAGTCACCTATACAATACAACCAGCACAATGTCCCCCATGCAATATGGCTGACTTGGAAGTCACCTATACCATACAACCAGCACAATGTCCCCCATGCAATATGGCTGATTTGGAAGTCACCTATACAACACAACCAGCACAATGTCCCCCATGCAATATGGCTGACTTGGAAGTCACCTATACAAGACAACCAGCACAATGTCCCCCATGCAATATGGCTGACTTGGAAGTCACCTATAGAACATGGCCACCAGCACAATGTCCCCCATGCAATATGGCTGACTTGGAAGTCACCTATAGGACATGGCAACCAGCACAATGTCCCCCATGCAATATGGCTGACTTGGAAGTCACCTATAGAACATGGCCACCAGCACAATGTCCCCCAAGCAATATGGCTCACTTGGAAGTCACCTATACAATACAACCAGCACAATGTCCCCCATGCAATATGGCTGACTTGGAAGTCACCTATACAACACAACCAGCACAATGTCCCAAATGCAATATGGCTGACTTGGAAGTCACCTATAGAACATGGCCACCAGCACAATGTCCCCCATGCAATATGGCTGACTTGGAAGTCACCTATACAACATGGCAACCAGCACAATGTCCCCCATGCAATATGGCTGACTTGGAAGTCACCTATACAATACAACCAGCACAATGTCCCCCAAGCAATATGGCTGACTTGGAAGTCACCTATACAAGACAACCAGCACAATGTCCCCCATGCAATATGGCTGACTTGGAAGTCACCTATACGACATGGCCACCAGCACAATGTCCCCCATGCAATATGGCTGACTTGGAAGTCACCTATACAATACAACCAGCACAATGTCCCCCATGCAATATGGCTGACTTGGAAGTCACCTATACAATACAACCAGCACAATGTCCCCCATGCAATATGGCTGATTTGGAAGTCACCTATACAACACAACCAGCACAATGTCCCCCATGCAATATGGCTGACTTGGAAGTCACCTATACAATACAACCAGCAAAATGTCCCAAATGCAATATGGCTGACTTGGAAGTCACCTATAGAACATGGCCACCAGCACAATGTCCCCCATGCAATATGGCTGACTTGGAAGTCACCTATACAACATGGCAACCAGCACAATGTCCCCCATGCAATATGGCTGACTTGGAAGTCACCTATACAATACAACCAGCACAATGTCCCCCAAGCAATATGGCTGACTTGGAAGTCACCTATACAAGACAACCAGCACAATGTCCCCCATGCAATATGGCTGACTTGGAAGTCACCTATACAATACAACCAGCACAATGTCCCCCATGCAATATGGCTGATTTGGAAGTCACCTATACAACACATCCAGCACAATGTCCCCCATGCAATATGGCTGACTTGGAAGTCACCTATACAATACAACCAGCACAATGTCCCAAATGCAATATGGCTGACTTGGAAGTCACCTATAGAACATGGCCACCAGCACAATGTCCCCCATGCAATATGGCTGACTTGGAAGTCACCTATACAAGACAACCAGCACAATGTCCCCCATGCAATATGGCTGACTTGGAAGTCACCTATACAACACAACCAGCACAATGTTCCCCATGCAATATGGCTGATTTGGAAGTCACCTATACAAGACAACCAGCACAATGTCCCAAATGCAATATGGCTGACTTGGAAGTCACCTATAGAACATGGCCACCAGCACAATGTCCCCCATGCAATATGGCTGACTTGGAAGTCACCTATAGGACATGGCAACCAGCACAATGCCCCCCATGCAATATGGCTGACTTGGAAGTCACCTATAGAACATGGCCACCAGCACAATGTCCCCCAAGCAATATGGCTCACTTGGAAGTCACCTATACAATACAACCAGCACAATGTCCCCGATGCAATATGGCTGACTTGGAAGTCACCTATACAATACAACCAGCACAATGTCCCAAATGCAATATGGCTGACTTGGAAGTCACCAATAGAACATGGCCACCAGCACAATGTCCCCCATGCAATATGGCTGACTTGGAAGTCACCTATACAACATGGCAACCAGCACAATGTCCCCCATGCAATATGGCTGACAAGGAAGTCACCTATACAATACAACCAGCACAATGTCCCCCAAGCAATATGGCTGACTTGGAAGTCACCTATACAAGACAACCAGCACAATGTCCCCCATGCAATATGGCTGACTTGGAAGTCACCTATACGACATGGCCACCAGCACAATGTCCCCCATGCAATATGGCTGACTTGGAAGTCACCTATACAATACAACCAGCACAATGTCCCCCATGCAATATGGCTGACTTGGAAGTCACCTATACAATACAACCAGCACAATGTCCCCCATGCAATATGGCTGATTTGGAAGTCACCTATACAACACAACCAGCACAATGTCCCCCATGCAATATGGCTGACTTGGAAGTCACCTATACAATACAACCAGCACAATGTCCCAAATGCAATATGGCTGACTTGGAAGTCACCTATAGAACATGGCCACCAGCACAATGTCCCCCATGCAATATGGCTGACTTGGAAGTCACCTATACAACATGGCAACCAGCACAATGTCCCCCATGCAATATGGCTGACTTGGAAGTCACCTATACAATACAACCAGCACAATGTCCCCCAAGCAATATGGCTGACTTGGAAGTCACCTATACAAGACAACCAGCACAATGTCCCCCATGCAATATGGCTGACTTGGAAGTCACCTATACAATACAACCAGCACAATGTCCCCCATGCAATATGGCTGATTTGGAAGTCACCTATACAACACAACCAGCACAATGTCCCCCATGCAATATGGCTGACTTGGAAGTCACCTATACAATACAACCAGCACAATGTCCCAAATGCAATATGGCTGACTTGGAAGTCACCTATAGAACATGGCCACCAGCACAATGTCCCCCATGCAATATGGCTGACTTGGAAGTCACCTATACAACATGGCAACCAGCACAATGTCCCCCATGCAATATGGCTGACTTGGAAGTCACCTATACAATACAACCAGCACAATGTCCCCCAAGCAATATGGCTGACTTGGAAGTCACCTATACAAGACAACCAGCACAATGTCCCCCATGCAATATGGCTGACTTGGAAGTCACCTATACAATACAACCAGCACAATGTCCCCCATGCAATATGGCTGACTTGGAAGTCACCTATACAATACAACCAGCACAATGTCCCCCATGCAATATGGCTGATTTGGAAGTCACCTATACAACACAACCAGCACAATGTCCCCCATGCAATATGGCTGACTTGGAAGTCACCTATACAAGACAACCAGCACAATGTCCCAAATGCAATATGGCTGACTTGGAAGTCACCTATAGAACATGGCCACCAGCACAATGTCCCCCATGGAATATGGCTGACTTGGAAGTCACCTATACAACATGGCAACCAGCACAATGTCCCCCATGCAATATGGCTGACTTGGAAGTCACCTATACAATACAACCAGCACAATGTCCCCCAAGCAATATGGCTGACTTGGAAGTCACCTATACAAGACAACCAGCACAATGTCCCCCATGCAATATGGCTGACTTGGAAGTCACCTATAGAACATGGCCACCAGCACAATGTCCCCCATGCAATATGGCTGACTTGGAAGTCACCTATACAACATGGCAACCAGCACAATGTCCCCCATGCAATATGGCTGACTTGGAAGTCACCTATACAATACAACCAGCACAATGTCCCCCAAGCAATATGGCTGACTTGGAAGTCACCTATACAAGACAACCAGCACAATGTCCCCCATGCAATATGGCTGACTTGGAAGTCACCTATACGACATGGCCACCAGCACAATGTCCCCCATGCAATATGGCTGACTTGGAAGTCACCTATCCAATGCAACCAGCACAATGTCCCCCATGCAATATGGCTGACTTGGAAGTCACCTATACAATACAACCAGCACAATGTCCCCCATGCAATATGGTTGATTTGGAAGTCACCTATACAACACAACCAGCACAATGTCCCCCATGCAATATGGCTGACTTGGAAGTCACCTATACAATACAACCAGCACAATGTCCCAAATGCAATATGGCTGACTTGGAAGTCACCTATAGAACATGGCCACCAGCACAATGTCCCCCATGCAATATGGCTGACTTGGAAGTCACCTATACAACATGGCAACCAGCACAATGTCCCCCATGCAATATGGCTGACTTGGAAGTCACCTATACAATACAACCAGCACAATGTCCCCCAAGCAATATGGCTGACTTGGAAGTCACCTATACAAGACAACCAGCACAATGTCCCCCATGCAATATGGCTGACTTGGAAGTCACCTATACAATACAACCAGCACAATGTCCCCCATGCAATATGGCTGATTTGGAAGTCACCTATACAACACAACCAGCACAATGTCCCCCATGCAATATGGCTGACTTGGAAGTCACCTATACAATACAACCAGCACAATGTCCCAAATGCAATATGGCTGACTTGGAAGTCACCTATAGAACATGGCCACCAGCACAATGTCCCCCATGCAATATGGCTGACTTGGAAGTCACCTATACAACATGGCAACCAGCACAATGTCCCCCATGCAATATGGCTGACTTGGAAGTCACCTATACAATACAACCAGCACAATGTCCCCCAAGCAATATGGCTGACTTGGAAGTCACCTATACAAGACAACCAGCACAATGTCCCCCATGCAATATGGCTGACTTGGAAGTCACCTATACAATACAACCAGCACAATGTCCCCCATGCAATATGGCTGACTTGGAAGTCACCTATACAATACAACCAGCACAATGTCCCCCATGCAATATGGCTGATTTGGAAGTCACCTATACAACACAACCAGCACAATGTCCCCCATGCAATATGGCTGACTTGGAAGTCACCTATACAAGACAACCAGCACAATGTCCCAAATGCAATATGGCTGACTTGGAAGTCACCTATAGAACATGGCCACCAGCACAATGTCCCCCATGGAATATGGCTGACTTGGAAGTCACCTATACAACATGGCAACCAGCACAATGTCCCCCATGCAATATGGCTGACTTGGAAGTCACCTATACAATACAACCAGCACAATGTCCCCCAAGCAATATGGCTGACTTGGAAGTCACCTATACAAGACCACCAGCACAATGTCCCCCATGCAATATGGCTGACTTGGAAGTCACCTATAGGACATGGCCACCAGCACAATGTCCCCCATGCAATATGGCTGAATTGGAAGTCACCTATACAATACAACCAGCACAATGTCCCCCATGCAATATGGCTGACTTGGAAGTCACCTATACCATACAACCAGCACAATGTCCCCCATGCAATATGGCTGATTTGGAAGTCACCTATACAACACAACCAGCACAATGTCCCCCATGCAATATGGCTGACTTGGAAGTCACCTATACAAGACAACCAGCACAATGTCCCCCATGCAATATGGCTGACTTGGAAGTCACCTATAGAACATGGCCACCAGCACAATGTCCCCCATGCAATATGGCTGACTTGGAAGTCACCTATAGGACATGGCAACCAGCACAATGTCCCCCATGCAATATGGCTGACTTGGAAGTCACCTATAGAACATGGCCACCAGCACAATGTCCCCCAAGCAATATGGCTCACTTGGAAGTCACCTATACAATACAACCAGCACAATGTCCCCCATGCAATATGGCTGACTTGGAAGTCACCTATACAATACAACCAGCACAATGTCCCAAATGCAATATGGCTGACTTGGAAGTCACCTATAGAACATGGCCACCAGCACAATGTCCCCCATGCAATATGGCTGACTTGGAAGTCACCTATACAACATGGCAACCAGCACAATGTCCCCCATGCAATATGGCTGACTTGGAAGTCACCTATACAATACAACCAGCACAATGTCCCCCAAGCAATATGGCTGACTTGGAAGTCACCTATACAAGACAACCAGCACAATGTCCCCCATGCAATATGGCTGACTTGGAAGTCACCTATACGACATGGCCACCAGCACAATGTCCCCCATGCAATATGGCTGACTTGGAAGTCACCTATACAATACAACCAGCACAATGTCCCCCATGCAATATGGCTGACTTGGAAGTCACCTATACAATACAACCAGCACAATGTCCCCCATGCAATATGGCTGATTTGGAAGTCACCTATACAACACAACCAGCACAATGTCCCCCATGCAATATGGCTGACTTGGAAGTCACCTATACAATACAACCAGCACAATGTCCCAAATGCAATATGGCTGACTTGGAAGTCACCTATAGAACATGGCCACCAGCACAATGTCCCCCATGCAATATGGCTGACTTGGAAGTCACCTATACAACATGGCAACCAGCACAATGTCCCCCATGCAATATGGCTGACTTGGAAGTCACCTATACAATACAACCAGCACAATGTCCCCCAAGCAATATGGCTGACTTGGAAGTCACCTATACAAGACAACCAGCACAATGTCCCCCATGCAATATGGCTGACTTGGAAGTCACCTATACAATACAACCAGCACAATGTCCCCCATGCAATATGGCTGATTTGGAAGTCACCTATACAACACATCCAGCACAATGTCTCCCATGCAATATGGCTGACTTGGAAGTCACCTATACAATACAACCAGCACAATGTCCCAAATGCAATATGGCTGACTTGGAAGTCACCTATAGAACATGGCCACCAGCACAATGTCCCCCATGCAATATGGCTGACTTGGAAGTCACCTATACAAGACAACCAGCACAATGTCCCCCATGCAATATGGCTGACTTGGAAGTCACCTATACAACACAACCAGCACAATGTTCCCCATGCAATATGGCTGATTTGGAAGTCACCTATACAAGACAACCAGCACAATGTCCCAAATGCAATATGGCTGACTTGGAAGTCACCTATAGAACATGGCCACCAGCACAATGTCCCCCATGCAATATGGCTGACTTGGAAGTCACCTATAGGACATGGCAACCAGCACAATGCCCCCCATGCAATATGGCTGACTTGGAAGTCACTTATAGAACATGGCCACCAGCACAATGTCCCCCAAGCAATATGGCTCACTTGGAAGTCACCTATACAATACAACCAGCACAATGTCCCCGATGCAATATGGCTGACTTGGAAGTCACCTATACAATACAACCAGCACAATGTCCCAAATGCAATATGGCTGACTTGGAAGTCACCTATAGAACATGGCCACCAGCACAATGTCCCCCATGCAATATGGCTGACTTGGAAGTCACCTATACAACATGGCAACCAGCACAATGTCCCCCATGCAATATGGCTGACAAGGAAGTCACCTATACAATACAACCAGCACAATGTCCCCCAAGCAATATGGCTGACTTGGAAGTCACCTATACAAGACAACCAGCACAATGTCCCCCATGCAATATGGCTGACTTGGAAGTCACCTATACGACATGGCCACCAGCACAATGTCCCCCATGCAATATGGCTGACTTGGAAGTCACCTATACAATACAACCAGCACAATGTCCCCCATGCAATATGGCTGACTTGGAAGTCACCTATACAATACAACCAGCACAATGTCCCCCATGCAATATGGCTGATTTGGAAGTCACCTATACAACACAACCAGCACAATGTCCCCCATGCAATATGGCTGACTTGGAAGTCACCTATACAATACAACCAGCACAATGTCCCAAATGCAATATGGCTGACTTGGAAGTCACCTATAGAACATGGCCACCAGCACAATGTCCCCCATGCAATATGGCTGACTTGGAAGTCACCTATACAACATGGCAACCAGCACAATGTCCCCCATGCAATATGGCTGACTTGGAAGTCACCTATACAATACAACCAGCACAATGTCCCCCAAGCAATATGGCTGACTTGGAAGTCACCTATACAAGACAACCAGCACAATGTCCCCCATGCAATATGGCTGACTTGGAAGTCACCTATACAATACAACCAGCACAATGTCCCCCATGCAATATGGCTGATTTGGAAGTCACCTATACAACACAACCAGCACAATGTCCCCCATGCAATATGGCTGACTTGGAAGTCACCTATACAATACAACCAGCACAATGTCCCAAATGCAATATGGCTGACTTGGAAGTCACCTATAGAACATGGCCACCAGCACAATGTCCCCCATGCAATATGGCTGACTTGGAAGTCACCTATACAACATGGCAACCAGCACAATGTCCCCCATGCAATATGGCTGACTTGGAAGTCACCTATACAATACAACCAGCACAATGTCCCCCAAGCAATATGGCTGACTTGGAAGTCACCTATACAAGACAACCAGCACAATGTCCCCCATGCAATATGGCTGACTTGGAAGTCACCTATACAATACAACCAGCACAATGTCCCCCATGCAATATGGCTGACTTGGAAGTCACCTATACAATACAACCAGCACAATGTCCCCCATGCAATATGGCTGATTTGGAAGTCACCTATACAACACAACCAGCACAATGTCCCCCATGCAATATGGCTGACTTGGAAGTCACCTATACAAGACAACCAGCACAATGTCCCAAATGCAATATGGCTGACTTGGAAGTCACCTATAGAACATGGCCACCAGCACAATGTCCCCCATGGAATATGGCTGACTTGGAAGTCACCTATACAACATGGCAACCAGCACAATGTCCCCCATGCAATATGGCTGACTTGGAAGTCACCTATACAATACAACCAGCACAATGTCCCCCAAGCAATATGGCTGACTTGGAAGTCACCTATACAAGACAACCAGCACAATGTCCCCCATGCAATATGGCTGACTTGGAAGTCACCTATAGAACATGGCCACCAGCACAATGTCCCCCATGCAATATGGCTGACTTGGAAGTCACCTATACAACATGGCAACCAGCACAATGTCCCCCATGCAATATGGCTGACTTGGAAGTCACCTATACAATACAACCAGCACAATGTCCCCCAAGCAATATGGCTGACTTGGAAGTCACCTATACAAGACAACCAGCACAATGTCCCCCATGCAATATGGCTGACTTGGAAGTCACCTATACGACATGGCCACCAGCACAATGTCCCCCATGCAATATGGCTGACTTGGAAGTCACCTATCCAATGCAACCAGCACAATGTCCCCCATGCAATATGGCTGACTTGGAAGTCACCTATACAATACAACCAGCACAATGTCCCCCATGCAATATGGTTGATTTGGAAGTCACCTATACAACACAACCAGCACAATGTCCCCCATGCAATATGGCTGACTTGGAAGTCACCTATACAATACAACCAGCACAATGTCCCAAATGCAATATGGCTGACTTGGAAGTCACCTATAGAACATGGCCACCAGCACAATGTCCCCCATGCAATATGGCTGACTTGGAAGTCACCTATACAACATGGCAACCAGCACAATGTCCCCCATGCAATATGGCTGACTTGGAAGTCACCTATACAATACAACCAGCACAATGTCCCCCAAGCAATATGGCTGACTTGGAAGTCACCTATACAAGACAACCAGCACAATGTCCCCCATGCAATATGGCTGACTTGGAAGTCACCTATACAATACAACCAGCACAATGTCCCCCATGCAATATGGCTGATTTGGAAGTCACCTATACAACACAACCAGCACAATGTCCCCCATGCAATATGGCTGACTTGGAAGTCACCTATACAATACAACCAGCACAATGTCCCAAATGCAATATGGCTGACTTGGAAGTCACCTATAGAACATGGCCACCAGCACAATGTCCCCCATGCAATATGGCTGACTTGGAAGTCACCTATACAACATGGCAACCAGCACAATGTCCCCCATGCAATATGGCTGACTTGGAAGTCACCTATACAATACAACCAGCACAATGTCCCCCAAGCAATATGGCTGACTTGGAAGTCACCTATACAAGACAACCAGCACAATGTCCCCCATGCAATATGGCTGACTTGGAAGTCACCTATACAATACAACCAGCACAATGTCCCCCATGCAATATGGCTGACTTGGAAGTCACCTATACAATACAACCAGCACAATGTCCCCCATGCAATATGGCTGATTTGGAAGTCACCTATACAACACAACCAGCACAATGTCCCCCATGCAATATGGCTGACTTGGAAGTCACCTATACAAGACAACCAGCACAATGTCCCAAATGCAATATGGCTGACTTGGAAGTCACCTATAGAATATGGCCACCAGCACAATGTCCCCCATGGAATATGGCTGACTTGGAAGTCACCTATACAACATGGCAACCAGCACAATGTCCCCCATGCAATATGGCTGACTTGGAAGTCACCTATACAATACAACCAGCACAATTTCCCCCAAGCAATATGGCTGACTTGGAAGTCACCTATACAAGACCACCAGCACAATGTCCCCCATGCAATATGGCTGACTTGGAAGTCACCTATAGGACATGGCCACCAGCACAATGTCCCCCATGCAATATGGCTGACTTGGAAGTCACCTATACAATACAACCAGCACAATGTCCCCCATGCAATATGGCTGACTTGGAAGTCACCTATACCATACAACCAGCACAATGTCCCCCATGCAATATGGCTGATTTGGAAGTCACCTATACAACACAACCAGCACAATGTCCCCCATGCAATATGGCTGACTTGGAAGTCACCTATACAAGACAACCAGCACAATGTCCCCCATGCAATATGGCTGACTTGGAAGTCACCTATAGAACATGGCCACCAGCACAATGTCCCCCATGCAATATGGCTGACTTGGAAGTCACCTATAGGACATGGCAACCAGCACAATGTCCCCCATGCAATATGGCTGACTTGGAAGTCACCTATAGAACATGGCCACCAGCACAATGTCCCCCAAGCAATATGGCTCACTTGGAAGTCACCTATACAATACAACCAGCACAATGTCCCCCATGCAATATGGCTGACTTGGAAGTCACCTATACAATACAACCAGCACAATGTCCCAAATGCAATATGGCTGACTTGGAAGTCACCTATAGAACATGGCCACCAGCACAATGTCCCCCATGCAATATGGCTGACTTGGAAGTCACCTATACAACATGGCAACCAGCACAATGTCCCCCATGCAATATGGCTGACTTGGAAGTCACCTATACAATACAACCAGCACAATGTCCCCCAAGCAATATGGCTGACTTGGAAGTCACCTATACAAGACAACCAGCACAATGTCCCCCATGCAATATGGCTGACTTGGAAGTCACCTATACGACATGGCCACCAGCACAATGTCCCCCATGCAATATGGATGACTTGGAAGTCACCTATACAATACAACCAGCACAATGTCCCTCATGCAATATGGCTGACTTGGAAGTCACCTATACAATACAACCAGCACAATGTCCCCCATGCAATATGGCTGATTTGGAAGTCACCTATACAACACAACCAGCACAATGTCCCCCATGCAATATGGCTGACTTGGAAGTCACCTATACAATACAACCAGCACAATGTCCCAAATGCAATATGGCTGACTTGGAAGTCACCTATAGAACATGGCCACCAGCACAATGTCCCCCATGCAATATGGCTGACTTGGAAGTCACCTATACAACATGGCAACCAGCACAATGTCCCCCATGCAATATGGCTGACTTGGAAGTCACCTATACAATACAACCAGCACAATGTCCCCCAAGCAATATGGCTGACTTGGAAGTCACCTATACAAGACAACCAGCACAATGTCCCCCATGCAATATGGCTGACTTGGAAGTCACCTATACAATACAACCAGCACAATGTCCCCCATGCAATATGGCTGATTTGGAAGTCACCTATACAACACAACCGGCACAATGTCCCCCATGCAATATGGCTGACTTGGAAGTCACCTATACAATACAACCAGCACAATGTCCCAAATGCAATATGGCTGACTTGGAAGTCACCTATAGAACATGGCCACCAGCACAATGTCCCCCATGCAATATGGCTGACTTGGAAGTCACCTATACAACATGGCAACCAGCACAATGTCCCCCATGCAATATGGCTGACTTGGAAGTCACCTATACAATACAACCAGCACAATGTCCCCCAAGCAATATGGCTGACTTGGAAGTCACCTATACAAGACAACCAGCACAATGTCCCCCATGCAATATGGCTGACTTGGAAGTCACCTATACAATACAACCAGCACAATGTCCCCCATGCAATATGGCTGACTTGGAAGTCACCTATACAATACAACCAGCACAATGTCCCCCATGCAATATGGCTGATTTGGAAGTCACCTATACAACACAACCAGCACAATGTCCCCCATGCAATATGGCTGACTTGGAAGTCACCTATACAAGACAACCAGCACAATGTCCCAAATGCAATATGGCTGACTTGGAAGTCACCTATAGAACATGGCCACCAGCACAATGTCCCCCATGGAATATGGATGACTTGGAAGTCACCTATACAACATGGCAACCAGCAGAATGTCCCCCATGCAATATGGCTGACTTGGAAGTCACCTATACAATACAACCAGCACAATGTCCCCCAAGCAATATGGCTGACTTGGAAGTCACCTATACAAGACAACCAGCACAATGTCCCCCATGCAATATGGCTGACTTGGAAGTCACCTATAGAACATGGCCACCAGCACAATGTCCCCCATGCAATATGGCTGACTTGGAAGTCACCTATACAACATGGCAACCAGCACAATGTCCCCCATGCAATATGGCTGACTTGGAAGTCACCTATACAATACAACCAGCACAATGTCCCCCAAGCAATATGGCTGACTTGGAAGTCACCTATACGACATGGCCACCAACACAATGTCCACCATGCAATATGGCTGACTTGGAAGTCACCTATCCAATGCAACCAGCACAATGTCCCCCATGCAATATGGCTGACTTGGAAGTCACCTATACAATACAACCAGCACAATGTCCCCCATGCAATATGGTTGATTTGGAAGTCACCTATACAACACAACCAGCACAATGTCCCCCATGCAATATGGCTGACTTGGAAGTCACCTATACAATACAACCAGCACAATGTCCCAAATGCAATATGGCTGACTTGGAAGTCACCTATAGAACATGGCCACCAGCACAATGTCCCCCATGCAATATGGCTGACTTGGAAGTCACCTATACAACATGGCAACCAGCACAATGTCCCCCATGCAATATGGCTGACTTGGAAGTCACCTATACAATACAACCAGCACAATGTCCCCCAAGCAATATGGCTGACTTGGAAGTCACCTATACAAGACAACCAGCACAATGTCCCCCATGCAATATGGCTGACTTGGAAGTCACCTATACAATACAACCAGCACAATGTCCCCCATGCAATATGGCTGATTTGGAAGTCACCTATACAACACAACCAGCACAATGTCCCCCATGCAATATGGCTGACTTGGAAGTCACCTATACAATACAACCAGCACAATGTCCCAAATGCAATATGGCTGACTTGGAAGTCACCTATAGAACATGGCCACCAGCACAATGTCCCCCATGCAATATGGCTGACTTGGAAGTCACCTATACAACATGGCAACCAGCACAATGTCCCGCATGCAATATGGCTGACTTGGAAGTCACCTATACAATACAACCAGCACAATGTCCCCCAAGCAATATGGCTGACTTGGAAGTCACCTATACAAGACAACCAGCACAATGTCCCCCATGCAATATGGCTGACTTGGAAGTCACCTATACAATACAACCAGCACAATGTCCCCCATGCAATATGGCTGACTTGGAAGTCACCTATACAATACAACCAGCACAATGTCCCCCATGCAATATGGCTGATTTGGAAGTCACCTATACAACACAACCAGCACAATGTCCCCCATGCAATATGGCTGACTTGGAAGTCACCTATACAAGACAACCAGCACAATGTCCCAAATGCAATATGGCTGACTTGGAAGTCACCTATAGAACATGGCCACCAGCACAATGTCCCCCATGGAATATGGCTGACTTGGAAGTCACCTATACAACATGGCAACCAGCACAATGTCCCCCATGCAATATGGCTGACTTGGAAGTCACCTATACAATACAACCAGCACAATGTCCCCCAAGCAATATGGCTGACTTGGAAGTCACCTATACAAGACCACCAGCACAATGTCCCCCATGCAATATGGCTGACTTGGAAGTCACCTATAGGACATGGCCACCAGCACAATGTCCCCCATGCAATATGGCTGACTTGGAAGTCACCTATACAATACAACCAGCACAATGTCCCCCATGCAATATGGCTGACTTGGAAGTCACCTATACCATACAACCAGCACAATGTCCCCCATGCAATATGGCAGATTTGGAAGTCACCTATACAACACAACCAGCACAATGTCCCCCATGCAATATGGCTGACTTGGAAGTCACCTATACAAGACAACCAGCACAATGTCCCCCATGCAATATGGCTGACTTGGAAGTCACCTATAGAACATGGCCACCAGCACAATGTCCCCCATGCAATATGGCTGACTTGGAAGTCACCTATAGGACATGGCAACCAGCACAATGTCCCCCATGCAATATGGCTGACTTGGAAGTCACCTATAGAACATGGCCACCAGCACAATGTCCCCCAAGCAATATGGCTCACTTGGAAGTCACCTATACAATACAACCAGCACAATGTCCCCCATGCAATATGGCTGACTTGGAAGTCACCTATACAATACAACCAGCACAATGTCCCAAATGCAATATGGCTGACTTGGAAGTCACCTATAGAACATGGCCACCAGCACAATGTCCCCCATGCAATATGGCTGACTTGGAAGTCACCTATACAACATGGCAACCAGCACAATGTCCCCCATGCAATATGGCTGACTTGGAAGTCACCTATACAATACAACCAGCACAATGTCCCCCAAGCAATATGGCTGACTTGGAAGTCACCTATACAAGACAACCAGCACAATGTCCCCCATGCAATATGGCTGACTTGGAAGTCACCTATACGACATGGCCACCAGCACAATGTCCCCCATGCAATATGGCTGACTTGGAAGTCACCTATACAATACAACCAGCACAATGTCCCCCATGCAATAAGGCTGACTTGGAAGTCACCTATACAATACAACCAGCACAATGTCCCCCATGCAATATGGCTGATTTGGAAGTCACCTATACAACACAACCAGCACAATGTCCCCCATGCAATATGGCTGACTTGGAAGTCACCTATACAATACAACCAGCACAATGTCCCAAATGCAATATGGCTGACTTGGAAGTCACCTATAGAACATGGCCACCAGCACAATGTCCCCCATGCAATATGGCTGACTTGGAAGTCACCTATACAACATGGCAACCAGCACAATGTCCCCCATGCAATATGGCTGACTTGGAAGTCACCTATACAATACAACCAGCACAATGTCCCCCAAGCAATATGGCTGACTTGGAAGTCACCTATACAAGACAACCAGCACAATGTCCCCCATGCAATATGGCTGACTTGGAAGTCACCTATACAATACAACCAGCACAATGTCCCCCATGCAATATGGCTGATTTGGAAGTCACCTATACAACACAACCAGCACAATGTCCCCCATGCAATATGGCTGACTTGGAAGTCACCTATACAATACAACCAGCACAATGTCCCAAATGCAATATGGCTGACTTGGAAGTCACCTATAGAACATGGCCACCAGCACAATGTCCCCCATGAAATATGGCTGACTTGGAAGTCACCTATACAACATGGCAACCAGCACAATGTCCCCCATGCAATATGGCTGACTTGGAAGTCACCTATACAATACAACCAGCACAATGTCCCCCAAGCAATATGGCTGACTTGGAAGTCACCTATACAAGACAACCAGCACAATGTCCCCCATGCAATATGGCTGACTTGGAAGTCACCTATACAATACAACCAGCACAATGTCCCCCATGCAATATGGCTGACTTGGAAGTCACCTATACAATACAACCAGCACAATGTCCCCCATGCAATATGGCTGATTTGGAAGTCACCTATACAACACAACCAGCACAATGTCCCCCATGCAATATGGCTGACTTGGAAGTCACCTATACAAGACAACCAGCACAATGTCCCAAATGCAATATGGCTGACTTGGAAGTCACCTATAGAACATGGCCACCAGCACAATGTCCCCCATGGAATATGGCTGACTTGGAAGTCACCTATACAACATGGCAACCAGCACAATGTCCCCCATGCAATATGGCTGACTTGGAAGTCACCTATACAATACAACCAGCACAATGTCCCCCAAGCAATATGGCTGACTTGGAAGTCACCTATACAAGACAACCAGCACAATGTCCCCCATGCAATATGGCTGACTTGGAAGTCACCTATAGAACATGGCCACCAGCACAATGTCCCCCATGCAATATGGCTGACTTGGAAGTCACCTATACAACATGGCAACCAGCACAATGTCCCCCATGCAATATGGCTGACTTGGAAGTCACCTATACAATACAACCAGCACAATGTCCCCCAAGCAATATGGCTGACTTGGAAGTCACCTATACAAGACAACCAGCACAATGTCCCCCATGCAATATGGCTGACTTGGAAGTCACCTATAGAAAATGGCAACCAGCACAATGTCCCCCAAGCACTATGGCTGACTTGGAAGTCACCTATACAAGACAACCAGCACAATGTCCCCCATGCAATATGGCTGACTTGGAAGTCACCTATAGAACATGGCCACCAGCACAATGTCCCCCATGCAATATGGCTGACTTGGAAGTCACCTATACAACATGGCAACCAGCACAATGTCCCCCATGCAATATGGCTGACTTGGAAGTCACCTATACAATACAACCAGCACAATGTCCCCCAAGCAATATGGCTGACTTGGAAGTCACCTATACAAGACAACCAGCACAATGTCCCCCATGCAATATGGCTGACTTGGAAGTCACCTATACGACATGGCCACCAGCACAATGTCCCCCATGCAATATGGCTGACTTGGAAGTCACCTATACAATACAACCAGCACAATGTCCCCCATGCAATAAGGCTGACTTGGAAGTCACCTATACAATACAACCAGCACAATGTCCCCCATGCAATATGGCTGATTTGGAAGTCACCTATACAACACAACCAGCACAATGTCCCCCATGCAATATGGCTGACTTGGAAGTCACCTATACAATACAACCAGCACAATGTCCCAAATGCAATATGGCTGACTTGGAAGTCACCTATAGAACATGGCCACCAGCACAATGTCCCCCATGCAATATGGCTGACTTGGAAGTCACCTATACAACATGGCAACCAGCACAATGTCCCCCATGCAATATGGCTGACTTGGAAGTCACCTATACAATACAACCAGCACAATGTCCCCCAAGCAATATGGCTGACTTGGAAGTCACCTATACAAGACAACCAGCACAATGTCCCCCATGCAATATGGCTGACTTGGAAGTCACCTATACAATACAACCAGCACAATGTCCCCCATGCAATATGGCTGATTTGGAAGTCACCTATACAACACAACCAGCACAATGTCCCCCATGCAATATGGCTGACTTGGAAGTCACCTATACAATACAACCAGCACAATGTCCCAAATGCAATATGGCTGACTTGGAAGTCACCTATAGAACATGGCCACCAGCACAATGTCCCCCATGAAATATGGCTGACTTGGAAGTCACCTATACAACATGGCAACCAGCACAATGTCCCCCATGCAATATGGCTGACTTGGAAGTCACCTATACAATACAACCAGCACAATGTCCCCCAAGCAATATGGCTGACTTGGAAGTCACCTATACAAGACAACCAGCACAATGTCCCCCATGCAATATGGCTGACTTGGAAGTCACCTATACAATACAACCAGCACAATGTCCCCCATGCAATATGGCTGACTTGGAAGTCACCTATACAATACAACCAGCACAATGTCCCCCATGCAATATGGCTGATTTGGAAGTCACCTATACAACACAACCAGCACAATGTCCCCCATGCAATATGGCTGACTTGGAAGTCACCTATACAAGACAACCAGCACAATGTCCCAAATGCAATATGGCTGACTTGGAAGTCACCTATAGAACATGGCCACCAGCACAATGTCCCCCATGGAATATGGCTGACTTGGAAGTCACCTATACAACATGGCAACCAGCACAATGTCCCCCATGCAATATGGCTGACTTGGAAGTCACCTATACAATACAACCAGCACAATGTCCCCCAAGCAATATGGCTGACTTGGAAGTCACCTATACAAGACAACCAGCACAATGTCCCCCATGCAATATGGCTGACTTGGAAGTCACCTATAGAACATGGCCACCAGCACAATGTCCCCCATGCAATATGGCTGACTTGGAAGTCACCTATACAACATGGCAACCAGCACAATGTCCCCCATGCAATATGGCTGACTTGGAAGTCACCTATACAATACAACCAGCACAATGTCCCCCAAGCAATATGGCTGACTTGGAAGTCACCTATACAAGACAACCAGCACAATGTCCCCCATGCAATATGGCTGACTTGGAAGTCACCTATACGACATGGCCACCAGCACAATGTCCCCCATGCAATATGGCTGACTTGGAAGTCACCTATCCAATGCAACCAGCACAATGTCCCCCATGCAATATGGCTGACTTGGAAGTCACCTATACAATACAACCAGCACAATGTCCCCCATGCAATATGGTTGATTTGGAAGTCACCTATACAACACAACCAGCACAATGTCCCCCATGCAATATGGCTGACTTGGAAGTCACCTATACAATACAACCAGCACAATGTCCCAAATGCAATATGGCTGACTTGGAAGTCACCTATAGAACATGGCCACCAGCACAATGTCCCCCATGCAATATGGCTGACTTGGAAGTCACCTATACAACATGGCAACCAGCACAATGTCCCCCATGCAATATGGCTGACTTGGAAGTCACCTATACAATACAACCAGCACAATGTCCCCCAAGCAATATGGCTGACTTGGAAGTCACCTATACAAGACAACCAGCACAATGTCCCCCATGCAATATGGCTGACTTGGAAGTCACCTATACAATACAACCAGCACAATGTCCCCCATGCAATATGGCTGATTTGGAAGTCACCTATACAACACAACCAGCACAATGTCCCCCATGCAATATGGCTGACTTGGAAGTCACCTATACAATACAACCAGCACAATGTCCCAAATGCAATATGGCTGACTTGGAAGTCACCTATAGAACATGGCCACCAGTACAATGTCCCCCATGCAATATGGCTGACTTGGAAGTCACCTATACAACATGGCAACCAGCACAATGTCCCCCATGCAATATGGCTGACTTGGAAGTCACCTATACAATACAACCAGCACAATGTCCCCCAAGCAATATGGCTGACTTGGAAGTCACCTATACAAGACAACCAGCACAATGTCCCCCATGCAATATGGCTGACTTGGAAGTCACCTATAGAAAATGGCAACCAGCACAATGTCCCCCAAGCACTATGGCTGACTTGGAAGTCACCTATACAAGACAACCAGCACAATGTCCCCCATGCAATATGGCTGACTTGGAAGTCACCTATAGAACATGGCCACCAGCACAATGTCCCCCATGCAATATGGCTGACTTGGAAGTCACCTATACAACATGGCAACCAGCACAATGTCCCCCATGCAATATGGCTGACTTGGAAGTCACCTATACAATACAACCAGCACAATGTCCCCCAAGCAATATGGCTGACTTGGAAGTCACCTATACAAGACAACCAGCACAATGTCCCCCATGCAATATGGCTGACTTGGAAGTCACCTATACGACATGGCCACCAACACAATGTCCACCATGCAATATGGCTGACTTGGAAGTCACCTATCCAATGCAACCAGCACAATGTCCCCCATGCAATATGGCTGACTTGGAAGTCACCTATACAATACAACCAGCACAATGTCCCCCATGCAATATGGTTGATTTGGAAGTCACCTATACAACACAACCAGCACAATGTCCCCCATGCAATATGGCTGACTTGGAAGTCACCTATATAATACAACCAGCACAATGTCCCAAATGCAATATGGCTGACTTGGAAGTCACCTATAGAACATGGCCACCAGCACAATGTCCCCCATGCAATATGGCTGACTTGGAAGTCACCTATACAACATGGCAACCAGCACAATGTCCCCCATGCAATATGGCTGACTTGGAAGTCACCTATACAATACAACCAGCACAATGTCCCCCAAGCAATATGGATGACTTGGAAGTCACCTATACAAGACAACCAGCACAATGTCCCCCATGCAATATGGCTGACTTGGAAGTCACCTATACAATACAACCAGCACAATGTCCCCCATGCAATATGGCTGATTTGGAAGTCACCTATACAACACAACCAGCACAATGTCCCCCATGCAATATGGCTGACTTGGAAGTCACCTATACAATACAACCAGCACAATGTCCCAAATGCAATATGGCTGACTTGGAAGTCACCTATAGAACATGGCCACCAGCACAATGTCCCCCATGCAATATGGCTGACTTGGAAGTCACCTATACAACATGGCAACCAGCACAATGTCCCCCATGCAATATGGCTGACTTGGAAGTCACCTATACAATACAACCAGCACAATTTCCCCAAGCAATATGGCTGACTTGGAAGTCACCTATACAAGACAACCAGCACAATGTCCCCCATGCAATATGGCTGACTTGGAAGTCACCTATACAATACAACCAGCACAATGTCCCCCATGCAATATGGCTGACTTGGAAGTCACTTATACAATACAACCAGCAGAATGTCCCCCATGCAATATGGCTGATTTGGAAGTCACCTATACAACACAACCAGCACAATGTCCCCCATGCAATATGGCTGACTTGGAAGTCACCTATACAAGACAACCAGCACAATGTCCCAAATGCAATATGGCTGACTTGGAAGTCACCTATAGAACATGGCCACCAGCACAATGTCCCCCATGGAATATGGCTGACTTGGAAGTCACCTATACAACATGGCAACCAGCACAATGTCCCCCATGCAATATGGCTGACTTGGAAGTCACCTATACAATACAACCAGCACAATGTCCCCCAAGCAATATGGCTGACTTGGAAGTCACCTATACAAGACCACCAGCACAATGTCCCCCATGCAATATGGCTGACTTGGAAGTCACCTATAGGACATGGCCACCAGCACAATGTCCCCCATGCAATATGGCTGACTTGGAAGTCACCTATACAATACAACCAGCACAATGTCCCCCATGCAATATGGCTGACTTGGAAGTCACCTATACCATACAACCAGCACAATGTCCCCCATGCAATATGGCTGATTTGGAAGTCACCTATACAACACAACCAGCACAATGTCCCCCATGCAATATGGCTGACTTGGAAGTCACCTATACAAGACAACCAGCACAATGTCCCCCATGCAATATGGCTGACTTTGAAGTCACCTATAGAACATGGCCACCAGCACAATGTCCCCCATGCAATATGGCTGACTTGGAAGTCACCTATAGGACATGGCAACCAGCACAATGTCCCCCATGCAATATGGCTGACTTGGAAGTCACCTATAGAACATGGCCACCAGCACAATGTCCCCCAAGCAATATGGCTCACTTGGAAGTCACCTATACAATACAACCAGCACAATGTCCCCCATGCAATATGGCTGACTTGGAAGTCACCTATACAATACAACCAGCACAATGTCCCAAATGCAATATGGCTGACTTGGAAGTCACCTATAGAACATGGCCACCAGCACAATGTCCCCCATGCAATATGGCTGACTTGGAAGTCACCTATACAACATGGCAACCAGCACAATGTCCCCCATGCAATATGGCTGACTTGGAAGTCACCTATACAATACAACCAGCACAATGTCCCCCAAGCAATATGGCTGACTTGGAAGTCACCTATACAAGACAACCAGCACAATGTCCCCCATGCAATATGGCTGACTTGGAAGTCACCTATACGACATGGCCACCAGCACAATGTCAGCCATGCAATATGGCTGACTTGGAAGTCACCTATACAATACAACCAGCACAATGTCCCCCATGCAATAAGGCTGACTTGGAAGTCACCTATACAATACAACCAGCACAATGTCCCCCATGCAATATGGCTGATTTGGAAGTCACCTATACAACACAACCAGCACAATGTCCCCCATGCAATATGGCTGACTTGGAAGTCACCTATACAATACAACCAGCACAATGTCCCAAATGCAATATGGCTGACTTGGAAGTCACCTATAGAACATGGCCACCAGCACAATGTCCCCCATGCAATATGGCTGACTTGGAAGTCACCTATACAACATGGCAACCAGCACAATGTCCCCCATGCAATATGGCTGACTTGGAAGTCACCTATACAATACAACCAGCACAATGTCCCCCAAGCAATATGGCTGACTTGGAAGTCACCTATACAAGACAACCAGCACAATGTCCCCCATGCAATATGGCTGACTTGGAAGTCACCTATACAATACAACCAGCACAATGTCCCCCATGCAATATGGCTGATTTGGAAGTCACCTATACAACACAACCAGCACAATGTCCCCCATGCAATATGGCTGACTTGGAAGTCACCTATACAATACAACCAGCACAATGTCCCAAATGCAATATGGCTGACTTGGAAGTCACCTATAGAACATGGCCACCAGCACAATGTCCCCCATGAAATATGGCTGACTTGGAAGTCACCTATACAACATGGCAACCAGCACAATGTCCCCCATGCAATATGGCTGACTTGGAAGTCACCTATACAATACAACCAGCACAATGTCCCCCAAGCAATATGGCTGACTTGGAAGTCACCTATACAAGACAACCAGCACAATGTCCCCCATGCAATATGGCTGACTTGGAAGTCACCTATACAATACAACCAGCACAATGTCCCCCATGCAATATGGCTGACTTGGAAGTCACCTATACAATACAACCAGCACAATGTCCCCCATGCAATATGGCTGATTTGGAAGTCACCTATACAACACAACCAGCACAATGTCCCCCATGCAATATGGCTGACTTGGAAGTCACCTATACAAGACAACCAGCACAATGTCCCAAATGCAATATGGCTGACTTGGAAGTCACCTATAGAACATGGCCACCAGCACAATGTCCCCCATGGAATATGGCTGACTTGGAAGTCACCTATACAACATGGCAACCAGCACAATGTCCCCCATGCAATATGGCTGACTTGGAAGTCACCTATACAATACAACCAGCACAATGTCCCCCAAGCAATATGGCTGACTTGGAAGTCACCTATACAAGACAACCAGCACAATGTCCCCCATGCAATATGGCTGACTTGGAAGTCACCTATAGAACATGGCCACCAGCACAATGTCCCCCATGCAATATGGCTGACTTGGAAGTCACCTATACAACATGGCAACCAGCACAATGTCCCCCATGCAATATGGCTGACTTGGAAGTCACCTATACAATACAACCAGCACAATGTCCCCCAAGCAATATGGCTGACTTGGAAGTCACCTATACAAGACAACCAGCACAATGTCCCCCATGCAATATGGCTGACTTGGAAGTCACCTATACGACATGGCCACCAGCACAATGTCCCCCATGCAATATGGCTGACTTGGAAGTCACCTATCCAATGCAACCAGCACAATGTCCCCCATGCAATATGGCTGACTTGGAAGTCACCTATACAATACAACCAGCACAATGTCCCCCATGCAATATGGTTGATTTGGAAGTCACCTATACAACACAACCAGCACAATGTCCCCCATGCAATATGGCTGACTTGGAAGTCACCTATACAATACAACCAGCACAATGTCCCAAATGCAATATGGCTGACTTGGAAGTCACCTATAGAACATGGCCACCAGCACAATGTCCCCCATGCAATATGGCTGACTTGGAAGTCACCTATACAACATGGCAACCAGCACAATGTCCCCCATGCAATATGGCTGACTTGGAAGTCACCTATACAATACAACCAGCACAATGTCCCCCAAGCAATATGGCTGACTTGGAAGTCACCTATACAAGACAACCAGCACAATGTCCCCCATGCAATATGGCTGACTTGGAAGTCACCTATACAATTCAACCAGCACAATGTCCCCCATGCAATATGGCTGATTTGGAAGTCACCTATACAACACAACCAGCACAATGTCCCCCATGCAATATGGCTGACTTGGAAGTCACCTATACAATACAACCAGCACAATGTCCCAAATGCAATATGGCTGACTTGGAAGTCACCTATAGAACATGGCCACCAGCACAATGTCCCCCATGCAATATGGCTGACTTGGAAGTCACCTATACAACATGGCAACCAGCACAATGTCCCCCATGCAATATGGCTGACTTGGAAGTCACCTATACAATACAACCAGCACAATGTCCCCCAAGCAATATGGCTGACTTGGAAGTCACCTATACAAGACAACCAGCACAATGTCCCCCATGCAATATGGCTGACTTGGAAGTCACCTATACAATACAACCAGCACAATGTCCCCCTTGCAATATGGCTGACTTGGAAGTCACCTATACAATACAACCAGCACAATGTCCCCCATGCAATATGGCTGATTTGGAAGTCACCTATACAACACAACCAGCACAATGTCCCCCATGCAATATGGCTGACTTGGAAGTCACCTATACAAGACAACCAGCACAATGTCCCAAATGCAATATGGCTGACTTGGAAGTCACCTATAGAACATGGCCACCAGCACAATGTCCCCCATGGAATATGGCTGACTTGGAAGTCACCTATACAACATGGCAACCAGCACAATGTCCCCCATGCAATATGGCTGACTTGGAAGTCACCTATACAATACAACCAGCACAATGTCCCCCAAGCAATATGGCTGACTTGGAAGTCACCTATACAAGACCACCAGCACAATGTCCCCCATGCAATATGCGTGACTTGGAAGTCACCTATAGGACATGGCCACCAGCACAATGTCCCCCATGCAATATGGCTGACTTGGAAGTCACCTATACAATACAACCAGCACAATGTCCCCCATGCAATATGGCTGACTTGGAAGTCACCTATACCATACAACCAGCACAATGTCCCCCATGCAATATGGCTGATTTGGAAGTCACCTATACAACACAACCAGCACAATGTCCCCCATGCAATATGGCTGACTTGGAAGTCACCTATACAAGACAACCAGCACAATGTCCCCCATGCAATATGGCTGACTTGGAAGTCACCTATAGAACATGGCAACCAGCACAATGTCCCCCAAGCAATATGGCTGACTTAAAAGTCACCTATACAAGACAACCAGCACAATTTCCCCCATGCAATATGGCTGACTTGGAAGTCACCTATAGGACATGGCAACCAGCACAATGTCCCCCATGCAATATGGCTGACTTGTAAGTCACCTATACAACATGGCAACCAGCACAATGTCCCCCATGAAATATGGCTGACTTGGAAGTCACCTATACAACATGGCAACCAGCACAATGTCCACCATGCAATATGGCTGACTTGGAAGTCACCTTTACAACATGGCCACCAGCACAATGTCCCCCATGCAATATGGCTGACTTGGAAGTCACCTATACAATACAAACAGCACAATGTCCCCCATGCAACACGGCTGACTTGGAAGTCACCTATACAAGACAACCAGCACAATGTCCCCCATGCAATATGGCTGACTTGGAAGTCACCTATACAATACAACCAGCACAATGTCCCCCATGCAATATGGCTGACTTGGAAGTCACCTATACCATACAACCAGCACAATGTCCCCCATGCAATATGGCTGATTTGGAAGTCACCTATACAACACAACCAGCACAATGTCCCCCATGCAATATGGCTGACTTGGAAGTCACCTATACAAGACAACCAGCACAATGTCCCCCATGCAATATGGCTGACTTGGAAGTCACCTATAGAACATGGCAACCAGCACAATGTCCCCCAAGCAATATGGCTGACTTAAAAGTCACCTATACAAGACAACCAGCACAATTTCCCCCATGCAATATGGCTGACTTGGAAGTCACCTATAGGACATGGCAACCAGCACAATGTCCCCCATGCAATATGGCTGACTTGTAAGTCACCTATACAACATGGTAACCAGCACAATGTCCCCCATGAAATATGGCTGACTTGGAAGTCACCTATACAACATGGCAACCAGCACAATGTCCACCATGCAATATGGCTGACTTGGAAGTCACCTTTACAACATGGCCACCAGCACAATGTCCCCCATGCAATATGGCTGACTTGGAAGTCACCTATACAATACAAACAGCACAATGTCCCCCATGCAACACGGCTGACTTGGAAGTCACCTATACAAGACAACCAGCACAATGTCCCCCATGCAATATGGCTGACTTGGAAGTCACCTATACAACACAACCAGCACAATGTCCGCCAAGCAATATGGCTCACTTGGAAGTCACCTTTACAACATGGCCACCAGCACAATGTCCCCCATGCAATATGGCTGACTTGGAAGTCACCTATACAATACAAACAGCACAATGTCCCCCATGCAACACGGCTGACTTGGAAGTCACCTATACAAGACAACCAGCACAATGTCCCCCATGCAATATGGCTGACTTGGAAGTCACCTATACAACACAACCAGCACAATGTCCGCCAAGCAATATGGCTCACTTGGAAGTCACATATACAACATGGCAACCAGCACAATGTCCCCCATGCAATATGGCTGACTTGGAAGTCACCTATAGGACATGGCCACCAGCACAATGTCCCCCATGCAATATGGCTCACTTGGAAATCACCTATACAATACAACCAGCACAATGTCCCCCATGCAATATCGCTGACTTGGAAGTCACCTATACAATACAACCAGCACAATGTCCCCCATGCAATATGGCTGACTTGGAAGTCACCTATACAACACAACCAGCACAATGTCCCCCATGCAATATGGCTGACTTGGAAGTCACCTATACAATACAACCAGCACAATGTCCCCCAAGCAATATGGCTGACTTGGAAGTCACCTATACAAGACAACCAGCACAATGTCCCCCATGCAATATGGCTGACTTGGAAGTCACCTATACAATACAACCAGCACAATGTCCCCCATGCAATATGGCTGACTTGGAAGTCACCTATACAATACAACCAGCACAATGTCCCCCATGCAATATGGCTGATTTGGAAGTCACCTATAGGACATGGCAACCAGCACAATGTCCCCCATGCAATATGGCTGACTTGTAAGTCACCTATACAACATGGCAACCAGCACAATGTCCCCCATGAAATATGGCTGACTTGGAAGTCACCTATACAACATGGCAACCAGCACAATGTCCACCATGCAATATGGCTGACTTGGAAGTCACCTTTACAACATGGCCACCAGCACAATGTCCCCCATGCAATATGGCTGACTTGGAAGTCACCTATACAATACAACCAGCACAATGTCCCCCATGCAATATGGCTGATTTGGAAGTCACCTATACAACACAACCAGCACAATGTCCCCCATGCAATATGGCTGACTTGGAAGTCACCTATACAATACAACCAGCACAATGTCCCAAATGCAATATGGCTGACTTGGAAGTCACCTATAGAACATGGCCACCAGCACAATGTCCCCCATGCAATATGGCTGACTTGGAAGTCACCTATACAACATGGCAACCAGCACAATGTCCCCCATGCAATATGGCTGACTTGGAAGTCACCTATACAATACAACCAGCACAATGTCCCCCAAGCAATATGGCTGACTTGGAAGTCACCTATACAAGACAACCAGCACAATGTCCCCCATGCAATATGGCTGACTTGGAAGTCACCTATACAATACAACCAGCACAATGTCCCCCATGCAATATGGCTGACTTGGAAGTCACCTATACAATACAACCATCACAATGTCCCCCATGCAATATGGCTGATTTGGAAGTCACCTATACAACACAACCAGCACAATGTCCCCCATGCAATATGGCTGACTTGGAAGTCACCTATACAAGACAACCAGCACAATGTCCCAAATGCAATATGGCTGACTTGGAAGTCACCTATAGAACATGGCCACCAGCACAATGTCCCCCATGGAATATGGCTGACTTGGAAGTCACCTATACAACATGGCAACCAGCACAATGTCCCCCATGCAATATGGCTGACTTGGAAGTCACCTATACAATACAACCAGCACAATGTCCCCCAAGCAATATGGCTGACTTGGAAGTCACCTATACAAGACAACCAGCACAATGTCCCCCATGCAATATGGCTGACTTGGAAGTCACCTATAGGACATGGCCACCAGCACAATGTCCCCCATGCAATATGGCTGACTTGGAAGTCACCTATACAATACAACCAGCACAATGTCCCCCATGCAATATGGCTGACTTGGAAGTCACCTATACCATACAACCAGCACAATGTCCCCCATGCAATATGGCTGATTTGGAAGTCACCTATACAACACAACCAGCACAATGTCCCCCATGCAATATGGCTGACTTGGAAGTCACCTATACAAGACAACCAGCACAATGTCCCCCATGCAATATGGCTGACTTGGAAGTCACCTATAGAACATGGCAACCAGCACAATGTCCCCCAAGCAATATGGCTGACTTAAAAGTCACCTATACAAGACAACCAGCACAATTTCCCCAATGCAATATGGCTGACTTGGAAGTCACCTATAGGACATGGCAACCAGCACAATGTCCCCCATGCAATATGGCTGACTTGTAAGTCACCTATACAACATGGCAACCAGCACAATGTCCCCCATGAAATATGGCTGACTTGGAAGTCACCTATACAACATGGCAACCAGCACAATGTCCACCATGCAATATGGCTGACTTGGAAGTCACCTTTACAACATGGCCACCAGCACAATGTCCCCCATGCAATATGGCTGACTTGGAAGTCACCTATACAATACAACCAGCACAATGTCCCCCATGCAACACGGCTGACTTGGAAGTCACCTATTCAAGACAACCAGCACAATGTCCCCCATGCAATATGGCTGATTTGGAAGTCACCTATACAACACAACCAGCACAATGTCCGCCAAGCAATATGGCTCACTTGGAAGTCACCTATACAACATGGCAACCAGCACAATGTCCCCCATGCAATATGGCTGACTTGGAAGTCACCTATAGGACATGGCCACCAGCACAATGTCCCCCATGCAATATGGCTGACTTGGAAGTCACCTATAGAACATGGCCACCAGCACAATGTCCCCCAAGCAATATGGCTCACTTGGAAATCACCTATACAATACAACCAGCACAATGTCCCCCATGCAATATGGCTGACTTGGAAGTCACCTATACAATACAACCAGCACAATGTCCCCCATGCAATATGGCTGACTTGGAAGTCACCTATACAACACAACCAGCACAATGTCCCCCATGCAATATGGCTGACTTGGAAGTCACCTATACAATACAACCAGCACAATGTCCCCCAAGCAATATGGCTGACTTGGAAGTCACCTATACAAGACAACCAGCACAATGTCCCCCATGCAATATGGCTGACTTGGAAGTCACCTATACAATACAACCAGCACAATGTCCCCCATGCAATATGGCTGACTTGGAAGTCACCTATACAATACAACCAGCACAATGTCCCCCATGCAATATGGCTGATTTGGAAGTCACCTATAGGACATGGCAACCAGCACAATGTCCCCCATGCAATATGGCTGACTTGTAAGTCACCTATACAACATGGCAACCAGCACAATGTCCCCCATGAAATATGGCTGACTTGGAAGTCACCTATACAACATGGCAACCAGCACAATGTCCACCATGCAATATGGCTGACTTGGAAGTCACCTTTACAACATGGCCACCAGCACAATGTCCCCCATGCAATATGGCTGACTTGGAAGTCACCTATACAATACAACCAGCACAATGTCCCCCATGCAACACGGCTGACTTGGAAGTCACCTATACAAGACAACCAGCACAATGTCCCCCAAGCAATATGGCTGACTTGAAAGTCACCTATAGAACATGGCCACCAGCACAATGTCCCCCAAGCAATATGGCTGACTTGGAAGTCACCTATAGAACATGGCAACCAGCACAATGCCCCCCAAGCAATATGGCTGACTTGGAAGTCACCTATACAAGACAACCAGCACAATGTCCCCCATGCAATATGGCTGACTTGGAAGTCACCTATAGGACATGGCAACCAGCACAATGTCCCCCATGCAATATGGCTGACTTGGAAGTCACCTATAGAACAATGCCACCAGCACAATGTCCCCCAAGCAATATGGCTCACTTGGAAGTCACCTATACAATACAACCAGCACAATGTCCCCCATGCAATATGGCTGACTTGGAAGTCACCTATACAATACAACCAGCACAATGTCCCAAATGCAATATGGCTGACTTGGAAGTCACCTATAGAACATGGCCACCAGCACAATGTCCCCCATGCAATATGGCTGATTTGGAAGTCACCTATAGAACATGGCAACCAGCACAATGTCTCCCAAGCAATATGGCTGACTTGGAAGTCACCTATACAAGACAACCAGCACAATTTCCCCCATGCAATATGGCTGACTTGGAAGTCACCTATAGGACATGGCAACCAGCACAATGTCCCCCATGCAATATGGCTGACTTGGAAGTCACCTATACAACATGGCAACCAGCACAATGTTCCCCATGCAATATGGCTGACTTGGAAGTCACCTATAGAACATGGCCACCAGCACAATGTCCCCCATGCAATATGGCTGACTTGGAAGTCACCTATACAACATGGCAACCAGCACAATGTCCCCCAAGCAATATGGCTGACTTGGAAGTCACCTATAGAACATGGCCACCAGCACAATGTCCCCCAAGCAATATGGCTGACTTGGAAGTCACCTATAGAACATGGCAACCAGCACAATGTCCCCCAAGCAATATGGCTGACTTGGAAGTCACCTATAGAACATGGCAACCAGCACAATGTCCCCCAAGCAATATGGCTGACTTGCAAGTCACCTATACAAGACAACCAGCACAATGTCCCCCATGCAATATGGCTGACTTGGAAGTCACCTATAGGACATGGCAACCAGCACAATGTCCCCCATGCAATATGACTGACTTGGAAGTCACCTATAGAACATGGCCTCCAGCACAATGTCCCCCAAGCAATATGGCTGACTTGGAAGTCACCTATACAAGACAACCAGCACAATGTCCCAAATGCAATATGGCTGACTTGGAAGTCACCTATAGAACATGGCCACCAGCACAATGTCCCCCATGCAATATGGCTGACTTGGAAGTCACCTATACAACATGGCAACCAGCACAATGTCCCCCATGCAATATGGATGACTTGGAAGTCACCTATACAATACAACCAGCACAATGTCCCCCATGCAATATGGCTGACTTGGAAGTCACTTATAGAACATGGCAACCAGCACAATGTCCCCCAAGCAATATGGCTGACTTGGAAGTCACCTATACAACATGGCCACCAGCACAATGTCCCCCAAGCAATATGGCTCACTTGGAAGTCACCTATTCAATACAACCAGCACAATGTCCCCCATGCAATATGGCTGACTTGGAAGTCACCTATACAATACAACCAGCACAATGTCCCCCATGCAATATGGCTGACTTGGAAGTCACCTATACAATACAACCAGCACAATGTCCCCCATGCAATATGGCTGACTTGGAAGTCACCTATACCATACAACCAGCACAATGTCCCCCATGCAATATGGCTGATTTGGAAGTCACCTATACAACACAACCAGCACAATGTCCCCCATGCAATATGGCTGACTTGGAAGTCACCTATACAAGACAACCAGCACAATGTCCCCCATGCAATATGGCTGACTTGGAAGTCACCTATAGAACAGGGCAACCAGCACAATGTCCCCCAAGCAATATGGCTGACTTAAAAGTCACCTATACAAGACAACCAGCACAATTTCCCCAATGCAATATGGCTGACTTGGAAGTCACCTATAGGACATGGCAACCAGCACAATGTCCCCCATGCAATATGGCTGACTTGTAAGTCACCTATACAACATGGCAACCAGCACAATGTCCCCCATGAAATATGGCTGACTTGGAAGTCACCTATACAACATGGCAACCAGCACAATGTCCACCATGCAATATGGCTGACTTGGAAGTCACCTTTACAACATGGCCACCAGCACAATGTCCCCCATGCAATATGGCTGACTTGGAAGTCACCTATACAATACAACCAGCACAATGTCCCCCATGCAACACGGCTGACTTGGAAGTCACCTATACAAGACAACCAGCACAATGTCCCCCATGCAATATGGCTGATTTGGAAGTCACCTATACAACACAACCAGCACAATGTCCGCCAAGCAATATGGCTCACTTGGAAGTCACCTATACAACATGGCAACCAGCACAATGTCCCCCATGCAATATGGCTGACTTGGAAGTCACCTATAGGACATGGCCACCAGCACAATGTCCCCCATGCAATATGGCTGACTTGGAAGTCACCTATAGAACATGGCCACCAGCACAATGTCCCCCAAGCAATATGGCTCACTTGGAAATCACCTATACAATACAACCAGCACAATGTCCCCCATGCAATATGGCTGACTTGGAAGTCACCTATACAATACAACCAGCACAATGTCCCCCATGCAATATGGCTGACTTGGAAGTCACCTATACAACACAACCAGCACAATGTCCCCCATGCAATATGGCTGACTTGGAAGTCACCTATACAATACAACCAGCACAATGTCCCCCAAGCAATATGGCTGACTTGGAAGTCACCTATACAAGACAACCAGCACAATGTCCCCCATGCAATATGGCTGACTTGGAAGTCACCTATACAATACAACCAGCACAATGTCCCCCATGCAATATGGCTGACTTGGAAGTCACCTATACAATACAACCAGCACAATGTCCCCCATGCAATATGGCTGATTTGGAAGTCACCTATAGGACATGGCAACCAGCACAATGTCCCCCATGCAATATGGCTGACTTGTAAGTCACCTATACAACATGGCAACCAGCACAATGTCCCCCATGAAATATGGCTGACTTGGAAGTCACCTATACAACATGGCAACCAGCACAATGTCCACCATGCAATATGGCTGACTTGGAAGTCACCTTTACAACATGGCCACCAGCACAATGTCCCCCATGCAATATGGCTGACTTGGAAGTCACCTATACAATACAACCAGCACAATGTCCCCCATGCAACACGGCTGACTTGGAAGTCACCTATACAAGACAACCAGCACAATGTCCCCCAAGCAATATGGCTGACTTGAAAGTCACCTATAGAACATGGCCACCAGCACAATGTCCCCCAAGCAATATGGCTGACTTGGAAGTCACCTATAGAACATGGCAACCAGCACAATGCCCCCCAAGCAATATGGCTGACTTGGAAGTCACCTATACAAGACAACCAGCACAATGTCCCCCATGCAATATGGCTGACTTGGAAGTCACCTATAGGACATGGCAACCAGCACAATGTCCCCCATGCAATATGGCTGACTTGGAAGTCACCTATAGAACAATGCCACCAGCACAATGTCCCCCAAGCAATATGGCTCACTTGGAAGTCACCTATACAATACAACCAGCACAATGTCCCCCATGCAATATGGCTGACTTGGAAGTCACCTATACAATACAACCAGCACAATGTCCCAAATGCAATATGGCTGACTTGGAAGTCACCTATAGAACATGGCCACCAGCACAATGTCCCCCATGCAATATGGCTGATTTGGAAGTCACCTATAGAACATGGCAACCAGCACAATGTCTCCCAAGCAATATGGCTGACTTGGAAGTCACCTATACAAGACAACCAGCACAATTTCCCCCATGCAATATGGCTGACTTGGAAGTCACCTATAGGACATGGCAACCAGCACAATGTCCCCCATGCAATATGGCTGACTTGGAAGTCACCTATACAACATGGCAACCAGCACAATGTTCCCCATGCAATATGGCTGACTTGGAAGTCACCTATAGAACATGGCCACCAGCACAATGTCCCCCATGCAATATGGCTGACTTGGAAGTCACCTATACAACATGGCAACCAGCACAATGTCCCCCAAGCAATATGGCTGACTTGGAAGTCACCTATAGAACATGGCCACCAGCACAATGTCCCCCAAGCAATATGGCTGACTTGGAAGTCACCTATAGAACATGGCAACCAGCACAATGTCCCCCAAGCAATATGGCTGACTTGGAAGTCACCTATAGAACATGGCAACCAGCACAATGTCCCCCAAGCAATATGGCTGACTTGGAAGTCACCTATACAAGACAACCAGCACAATGTCCCCCATGCAATATGGCTGACTTGGAAGTCACCTATAGGACATGGCAACCAGCACAATGTCCCCCATGCAATATGACTGACTTGGAAGTCACCTATAGAACATGGCCTCCAGCACAATGTCCCCCAAGCAATATGGCTGACTTGGAAGTCACCTATACAAGACAACCAGCACAATGTCCCAAATGCAATATGGCTGACTTGGAAGTCACCTATAGAACATGGCCACCAGCACAATGTCCCCCATGCAATATGGCTGACTTGGAAGTCACCTATACAACATGGCAACCAGCACAATGTCCCCCATGCAATATGGATGACTTGGAAGTCACCTATACAATACAACCAGCACAATGTCCCCCATGCAATATGGCTGACTTGGAAGTCACTTATAGAACATGGCAACCAGCACAATGTCCCCCAAGCAATATGGCTGACTTGGAAGTCACCTATACAACATGGCCACCAGCACAATGTCCCCCAAGCAATATGGCTCACTTGGAAGTCACCTATTCAATACAACCAGCACAATGTCCCCCATGCAATATGGCTGACTTGGAAGTCACCTATACAATACAACCAGCACAATGTCCCCCAAGCAATATGGCTGACTTGGAAGTCACCTATACAAGACAACCAGCACAATGTCCCCATGCAATATGGCTGACTTGGAAGTCACCTATAGAACATGGCCACCAGCACAATGTCCCCCATGCAATATGGCTGACTTGGAAGTCACCTATACAACATGGCAACCAGCAAAATGTCCCCCAAGCAATATGGCTCACTTGGAAGTCACCTATACAACATGGCAACCAGCACAATGTCCCCCATGCAATATGGCTGACTTGGAAGTCACCTATAGAACATGGCCACCAGCACAATGTCCCCCATGCAACACGGCTGACTTGGAAGTCACCTATACAAGACAACCAGCACAATGTCCCCCATGCAATATGGCTGACTTGGAAGTCACCTATACAACACAACCAGCACAATGTCCCCCAAGCAATATGGCTCACTTGGAAGTCACCTATACAACATGGCAATCAGCACAATGTCCCCCATGCAATATGGCTGACTTGGAAGTCACCTATACAACATGGCAACCAGCACAATGTCCCCCATGCAATATGGCTGACTTGGAAGTCACCTATACAATACAACCAGCACAATGTCCCCCAGGCAATATGGTTGACTTGGAAGTCACCTATACAAGACAACCAGCACAATGTCCCCCATGCAATATGGCTGACTTGGAAGTCACCTATAGGACATGGCAACCAGCACAATGTCCCCCATGCAATATGGCTGACTTGGAAGTCACCTATAGAACATGGCCTCCAGCACAATGTCCCCCAAGCAATATGGCTGACTTGGAAGTCACATATACAATACAACCAGCACAATGTCCCCCAAGCAATATGGCTGACTTGGAAGTCACCTATACAAGACAACCAGCACAATGTCCCCCATGCAATATGGCTGACTTGGAAGTCACCTATACAATACAACCAGTACAATGTCCACCATGCAATATGGCTGATTTGGAAGTCACCTATACAACACAACCGGCACAATTTCCCCCATGCAATATGGCTGACTTGGAAGTCACCTATAGAACATGGCCTCCAGCACAATGTCCCCCAAGCAATATGGCTGACTTGGAAGTCACATATACAATACAACCAGCACAATGTCCCCCAAGCAATATGGCTGACTTGGAAGTCACCTATACAAGACAACCAGCACAATGTCCCCCATGCAATATGGCTGACTTGGAAGTCACCTATACAATACAACCAGTACAATGTCCACCATGCAATATGGCTGATTTGGAAGTCACCTATACAACACAACCGGCACAATTTCCCCCATGCAATATGGCTGACTTGGAAGTCACCTATACAAGACAACCAGCACAATGTCCCAAATGCAATATGGCTGACTTGGAAGTCACCTATAGAACATGGCCACCAGCACAATGTCCCCCATGCAATATGGCTGACTTGGAAGTCACCTATACAACATGGCAACCAGCACAATGTCCCCCATGCAATATGGATGACTTGGAAGTCACCTATACAAGACAACCAGCACAATGTCCCCCATGCAATATGGCTGACTTGGAAGACACCTATACAAGACAACCAGCACAATGTCCCCCATGCAATATGGCTGACTTGGAAGTCACCTATAGGACATGGCAACCAGCACAATGTCCCCCAAGCAATATGGCTGACTTGGAAGTCACCTATTCAAGACAACCAGCACAATGTCCCAAATGCAATATGGCTGACTTGGAAGTCACCTATAGAACATGGCCACCAGCACAATGTCCCCCATGCAATATGGCTGACTTGGAAGTCACCTATACAACATGGCAACCAGCACAATGTCCCCCATGCAATATGGATGACTTGGAAGTCACCTATACAATACAACCAGCACAATGTCCCCCATGCAATATGGCTGACTTGGAAGTCACTTATAGAACATGGCAACCAGCACAATGTCCCCCAAGCAATATGGCTGACTTGGAAGTCACCTATACAACATGGCCACCAGCACAATGTCCCCCAAGCAATATGGCTCACTTGGAAGTCACCTATACAATACAACCAGCACAATGTCCCCCATGCAATATGGCTGACTTGGAAGTCACCTATAGGACATGGCAACCAGCACAATGTCCCCCAAGCAATATGGCTGACTTGGAAGTCACCTATACAAGACAACCAGCACAATGTCCCAAATGCAATATGGCTGACTTGGAAGTCACCTATAGAACATGGCCACCAGCACAATGTCCCCCATGCAATATGGCTGACTTGGAAGTCACCTATACAACATGGCAACCAGCACAATGTCCCCCATGCAATATGGATGACTTGGAAGTCACCTATACAATACAACCAGCACAATGTCCCCCATGCAATATGGCTGACTTGGAAGTCACTTATAGAACATGGCAACCAGCACAATGTCCCCCAAGCAATATGGCTGACTTGGAAGTCACCTATACAACATGGCAACCAGCACAATGTCCCCCATGCAATATGGATGACTTGGAAGTCACCTATACAATACAACCAGCACAATGTCCCCCATGCAATATGGCTGACTTGGAAGTCACTTATAGAACATGGCAACCAGCACAATGTCCCCCAAGCAATATGGCTCACTTGGAAGTCACCTATTCAATACAACCAGCACAATGTCCCCCATGCAATATGGCTGACTTGGAAGTCACCTATACAATACAACCAGCACAATGTCCCCCAAGCAATATGGCTGACTTGGAAGTCACCTATACAAGACAACCAGCACAATGTCCCCATGCAATATGGCTGACTTGGAAGTCACCTATAGAACATGACCACCAGCACAATGTCCCCCATGCAATATGGCTGACTTGGAAGTCACCTATACAACATGGCAACCAGCAAAATGTCCCCCAAGCAATATGGCTCACTTGGAAGTCACCTATACAACATGGCAACCAGCACAATGTCCCCCATGCAATATGGCTGACTTGGAAGTCACCTATAGAACATGGCCACCAGCACAATGTCCCCCATGCAATATGGCTGACTTGGAAGTCACCTATACAACATGGCAACCAGCAAAATGTCCCCCAAGCAATATGGCTCACTTGGAAGTCACCTATACAACATGGCAACCAGCACAATGTCCCCCATGCAATATGGCTGACTTGGAAGTCACCTATAGAACATGGCCACCAGCACAATGTCCCCCATGCAACACGGCTGACTTGGAAGTCACCTATACAAGACAACCAGCACAATGTCCCCCATGCAATATGGCTGACTTGGAAGTCACCTATACAACACAACCAGCAAAATGTCCCCCAAGCAATATGGCTCACTTGGAAGTCACCTATACAACATGGCAATCAGCACAATGTCCCCCATGCAATATGGCTGACTTGGAAGTCACCTATACAACATGGCAACCAGCACAATGTCCCCCATGCAATATGGCTGACTTGGAAGTCACCTATACAATACAACCAGCACAATGTCCCCCAGGCAATATGGTTGACTTGGAAGTCACCTATACAAGACAACCAGCACAATGTCCCCCATGCAATATGGCTGACTTGGAAGTCACCTATAGGACATGGCAACCAGCACAATGTCCCCCATGCAATATGGCTGACTTGGAAGTCACCTATAGAACATGGCCTCCAGCACAATGTCCCCCAAGCAATATGGCTGACTTGGAAGTCACATATACAATACAACCAGCACAATGTCCCCCAAGCAATATGGCTGACTTGGAAGTCACCTATACAAGACAACCAGCACAATGTCCCCCATGCAAATTATGCTGACTTGGAAGTCACCTATACAATACAACCAGTACAATGTCCACCATGCAATATGGCTGATTTGGAAGTCACCTATACAACACAACCGGCACAATTTCCCCCATGCAATATGGCTGACTTGGAAGTCACCTATACAAGACAACCAGCACAATGTCCCAAATGCAATATGGCTGACTTGGAAGTCACCTATAGAACATGGCCACCAGCACAATGTCCCCCATGCAATATGGCTGATTTGGAAGTCACCTATACAACATGGCAACCAGCACAATGTCCCCCATGCAATATGGATGACTTGGAAGTCACCTATACAATACAACCAGCACAATGTCCCCCATGCAATATGGCTGACTTGGAAGACACCTATACAAGACAACCAGCACAATGTCCCCCATGCAATATGGCTGACTTGGAAGTCACCTATAGGACATGGCAACCAGCACAATGTCCCCCAAGCAATATGGCTGACTTGGAAGTCACCTATTCAAGACAACCAGCACAATGTCCCAAATGCAATATGGCTGACTTGGAAGTCACCTATAGAACATGGCCACCAGCACAATGTCCCCCATGCAATATGGCTGACTTGGAATTCACCTATACAACATGGCAACCAGCACAATGTCCCCCATGCAATATGGATGACTTGGAAGTCACCTATACAATACAACCAGCACAATGTCCCCCATGCAATATGGCTGACTTGGAAGTCACTTATAGAACATGGCAACCAGCACAATGTCCCCCAAGCAATATGGCTGACTTGGAAGTCACCTATACAACATGGCCACCAGCACAATGTCCCCCAAGCAATATGGCTCACTTGGAAGTCACCTATACAATACAACCAGCACAATGTCCCCCATGCAATATGGCTGACTTGGAAGTCACCTATACAATACAACCAGCACAATGTCCCCCAAGCAATATGGCTGACTTGGAAGTCACCTATACAAGACAACCAGCACAACGTCCCCATGCAATATG